>NW_026732005.1:1210000-1217929 GCF_028476545.2 Physella acuta
TAGATAGATAGATAGATAGATAGATAGATAGATAGATAGATAGATAGATAGATAGATAGATAGATAGATAGATAGATAGATAGATAGATAGATAGATAGATAGATAGATAGATAGATAGATAGATAGATAGATAGATAGATAGATAGATAGATAGATAGATAGATAGATAGATAGATAGATAGATAGATAGATAGATAGATAGATAGATAGATAGATAGATAGATAGATAGATAGATAGATAGATAGATAGATAGATAGATAGATAGATAGATAGATAGATAGATAGATAGATAGATAGATAGATAGATAGATAGATAGATAGATAGATAGATAGATAGATAGATAGATAGATAGATAGATAGATAGATAGATAGAGATAGATAGATAGATAGATAGATAGATAGATAGATAGATAGATAGATAGATAGATAGATAGATAGATAGATAGATAGATAGATAGATAGATAGATAGATAGATAGATAGATAGATAGATAGATAGATAGATAGATAGATAGATAGATAGATAGATAGATAGATAGATAGATAGATAGATAGATAGATAGATAGATAGATAGATAGATAGATAGATAGATAGATAGATAGATAGATAGATAGATAGATAGATAGATAGATAGATAGATAGATAGATAGATAGATAGATAGATAGATAGATAGATAGATAGATAGATAGATAGATAGATAGATAGATAGATAGATAGATAGATAGATAGTAGATAGATAGATAGATAGATAGATAGATAGATAGATAGATAGATAGATAGATAGATAGATAGATAGATAGATAGATAGATAGATAGATAGATAGATAGATAGATAGATAGATAGATAGATAGATAGATAGATAGATAGATAGATAGATAGATAGATAGATAGATAGATAGATAGATAGATAGATAGATAGATAGATAGATAGATAGATAGATAGATAGATAGATAGATAGATAGATAGATAGATAGATAGATAGATAGATAGATAGATAGAGATAGATAGATAGATAGATAGATAGATAGATAGATAGATAGATAGATAGATAGATAGATAGATAGAGATAGATAGATAGATAGATAGATAGATAGATAGATAGATAGATAGATAGATAGATAGATAGATAGATAGATAGATAGATAGATAGATAGATAGATAGATAGATAGATAGATAGATAGATAGATAGATAGATAGATAGATAGATAGATAGATAGATAGATAGATAGATAGATAGATAGATAGATAGATAGATAGATAGATAGATAGATAGATAGATAGATAGATAGATAGATAGATAGATAGATAGATAGATAGATAGATAGATAGATAGATAGATAGATAGATAGATAGATAGATAGATAGATAGATAGATAGATAGATAGATAGATAGATAGATAGATAGATAGATAGATAGATAGATAGATAGATAGATAGATAGATAGATAGATAGATAGATAGATAGATAGATAGATAGATAGATAGATAGATAGATAGATAGATAGATAGATAGATAGATAGATAGATAGATAGATAGATAGATAGATAGATAGATAGATAGATAGATAGATAGATAGATAGATAGATAGATAGATAGATAGATAGATAGATAGATAGATAGATAGATAGATAGATAGATAGATAGATAGATAGATAGATAGATAGATAGATAGATAGATAGATAGATAGATAGATAGATAGATAGATAGATAGATAGATAGATAGATAGATAGATAGATAGATAGATAGATAGAGATAGATAGATAGATAGATAGATAGATAGATAGATAGATAGATAGATAGATAGATAGATAGATAGATAGATAGATAGATAGATAGATAGATAGATAGATAGATAGATAGATAGATAGATAGATAGATAGATAGATAGATAGATAGATAGATAGATAGATAGATAGATAGATAGATAGATAGATAGATAGATAGATAGATAGATAGATAGATAGATAGATAGATAGATATAGATAGATAGATAGATAGATAGATAGATAGATAGATAGATAGATAGATAGATAGATAGATAGATAGATAGATAGATAGATAGATAGATAGATAGATAGATAGATAGATAGATAGATAGATAGATAGATAGATAGATAGATAGATAGATAGATAGATAGATAGATAGATAGATAGATAGATAGATAGATAGATAGATAGATAGATAGATAGATAGATAGATAGATAGATAGATAGATAGATAGATAGATAGATAGATAGATAGAGATAGATAGATAGATAGATAGATAGATAGATAGATAGATAGATAGATAGATAGATAGATAGATAGATAGATAGATAGATAGATAGATAGATAGATAGATAGATAGATAGATAGATAGATAGATAGATAGATAGATAGATAGATAGATAGATAGATAGATAGATAGATAGATAGATAGATAGATAGATAGATAGATAGATAGATAGATAGATAGATAGATAGATAGATAGATAGATAGATAGATAGATAGATAGATAGATAGATAGATAGATAGATAGATAGATAGATAGATAGATAGATAGATAGATAGATAGATAGATAGATAGATAGATAGATAGATAGATAGATAGATAGATAGATAGATAGATAGATAGATAGATAGATAGATAGATAGATAGATAGATAGATAGATAGTAGATAGATAGATAGATAGATAGATAGATAGATAGATAGATAGATAGATAGATAGATAGATAGATAGATAGATAGATAGATAGATAGATAGATAGATAGATAGATAGATAGATAGATAGATAGATAGATAGATAGATAGATAGATAGATAGATAGATAGATAGATAGATAGATAGATAGATAGATAGATAGATAGATAGATAGATAGATAGATAGATAGATAGATAGATAGATAGATAGATAGATAGATAGATAGATAGATAGATAGATAGATAGATAGATAGATAGATAGATAGATAGATAGATAGATAGATAGATAGATAGATAGATAGATAGATAGATAGATAGATAGATAGATAGATAGATAGATAGATAGATAGATAGATAGATAGATAGATAGATAGATAGATAGATAGATAGATAGATAGATAGATAGATAGATAGATAGATAGATAGATAGATAGATAGATAGATAGAGATAGATAGATAGATAGATAGATAGATAGATAGATAGATAGATAGATAGATAGATAGATAGATAGATAGATAGATAGATAGATAGATAGATAGATAGATAGATAGATAGATAGATAGATAGATAGATAGATAGATAGATAGATAGATAGATAGATAGATAGATAGATAGATAGATAGATAGATAGATAGATAGATAGATAGATAGATAGATAGATAGATAGATAGATAGATAGATAGATAGATAGATAGATAGATAGATAGATAGATAGATAGATAGATAGATAGATAGATAGATAGATAGATAGATAGATAGATAGATAGATAGATAGATAGATAGATAGATAGATAGATAGATAGATAGATAGATAGATAGATAGATAGATAGATAGATAGATAGATAGATAGATAGATAGATAGATAGATAGATAGATAGATAGATAGATAGATAGATAGATAGATAGATAGATAGATAGATAGATAGATAGATAGATAGATAGATAGATAGATAGAGATAGATAGATAGATAGATAGATAGATAGATAGATAGATAGATAGATAGATAGATAGATAGATAGATAGATAGATAGATAGATAGATAGATAGATAGATAGATAGATAGATAGATAGATAGATAGATAGATAGATAGATAGATAGATAGATAGATAGATAGATAGATAGATAGATAGATAGATAGATAGATAGATAGATAGATAGATAGATAGATAGATAGATAGATAGATAGATAGATAGATAGATAGATAGATAGATAGATAGATAGATAGATAGATAGATAGATAGATAGATAGATAGATAGATAGATAGATAGATAGATAGATAGATAAGATAGATAGATAGATAGATAGATAGATAGATAGATAGATAGATAGATAGATAGATAGATAGATAGATAGATAGATAGATAGATAGATAGATAGATAGATAGATAGATAGATAGATAGATAGATAGATAGATAGATAGATAGATAGATAGATAGATAGATAGATAGATAGATAGATAGATAGATAGATAGATAGATAGATAGATAGATAGATAGATAGATAGATAGATAGATAGATAGATAGATAGATAGATAGATAGATAGATAGATAGATAGATAGATAGATAGATAGATAGATAGATAGATAGATAGATAGATAGATAGATAGATAGATAGATAGATAGATAGATAGATAGATAGATAGATAGATAGATAGATAGATAGATAGATAGATAGATAGATAGATAGATAGATAGATAGATAGATAGATAGATAGATAGATAGATAGATAGATAGATAGATAGATAGATAGATAGATAGATAGATAGATAGATAGATAGATAGATAGATAGATAGATAGATAGATAGATAGATAGATAGATAGATAGATAGATAGATAGATAGATAGATAGATAGATAGATAGATAGATAGATAGATAGATAGATAGATAGATAGATAGATAGATAGATAGATAGATAGATAGATAGATAGATAGATAGATAGATAGATAGATAGATAGATAGATAGATAGATAGATAGATAGATAGATAGATAGATAGATAGATAGATAGATAGATAGATAGATAGATAGATAGATAGATAGATAGATAGATAGATAGATAGATAGATAGATAGATAGATAGATAGATAGATAGATAGATAGATAGATAGATAGATAGATAGATAGATAGATAGATAGATAGATAGATAGATAGATAGATAGATAGATAGATAGATAGATAGATAGATAGATAGATAGATAGATAGATAGATAGATAGATAGATAGATAGATAGATAGATAGATAGATAGATAGATAGATAGATAGATAGATAGATAGATAGATAGATAGATAGATAGATAGATAGATAGATAGATAGATAGATAGATAGATAGATAGATAGATAGATAGATAGATAGATAGATAGATAGATAGATAGATAGATAGATAGATAGATAGATAGATAGATAGATAGATAGATAGATAGATAGATAGATAGATAGATAGATAGATAGATAGATAGATAGATAGATAGATAGATAGATAGATAGATAGATAGATAGATAGATAGATAGATAGATAGATAGATAGATAGATAGATAGATAGATAGATAGATAGATAGATAGATAGATAGATAGATAGATAGATAGATAGATAGATAGATAGATAGATAGATAGATAGATAGATAGATAGATAGATAGATAGATAGATAGATAGATAGATAGATAGATAGATAGATAGATAGATAGATAGATAGATAGATAGATAGATAGATAGATAGATAGATAGATAGATAGATAGATAGATAGATAGATAGATAGATAGATAGATAGATAGATAGATAGATAGATAGATAGATAGATAGATAGATAGATAGATAGATAGATAGATAGATAGATAGATAGATAGATAGATAGATAGATAGATAGATAGATAGATAGATAGATAGATAGATAGATAGATAGATAGATAGATAGATAGATAGATAGATAGATAGATAGATAGATAGATAGATAGATAGATAGATAGATAGATAGATAGATAGATAGATAGATAGATAGATAGATAGATAGATAGATAGATAGATAGATAGATAGATAGATAGATAGATAGATAGATAGATAGATAGATAGATAGATAGATAGATAGATAGATAGATAGATAGATAGATAGATAGATAGATAGATAGATAGATAGATAGATAGATAGATAGATAGATAGATAGATAGATAGATAGATAGATAGATAGATAGATAGATAGATAGATAGATAGATAGATAGATAGATAGATAGATAGATAGATAGATAGATAGATAGATAGATAGATAGATAGATAGATAGATAGATAGATAGATAGATAGATAGATAGATAGATAGATAGATAGATAGATAGATAGATAGATAGATAGATAGATAGATAGATAGATAGATAGATAGATAGATAGATAGATAGATAGATAGATAGATAGATAGATAGATAGATAGATAGATAGATAGATAGATAGATAGATAGATAGATAGATAGATAGATAGATAGATAGATAGATAGATAGATAGATAGATAGATAGATAGATAGATAGATAGATAGATAGATAGATAGATAGATAGATAGATAGATAGATAGATAGATAGATAGATAGATAGATAGATAGATAGATAGATAGATAGATAGATAGATAGATAGATAGATAGATAGATAGATAGATAGATAGATAGATAGATAGATAGATAGATAGATAGATAGATAGATAGATAGATAGATAGATAGATAGATAGATAGATAGATAGATAGATAGATAGATAGATAGATAGATAGATAGATAGATAGATAGATAGATAGATAGATAGATAGATAGATAGATAGATAGATAGATAGATAGATAGATAGATAGATAGATAGATAGATAGATAGATAGATAGATAGATAGATAGATAGATAGATAGATAGATAGATAGATAGATAGATAGATAGATAGATAGATAGATAGATAGATAGATAGATAGATAGATAGATAGATAGATAGATAGATAGATAGATAGATAGATAGATAGATAGATAGATAGATAGATAGATAGATAGATAGATAGATAGATAGATAGATAGATAGATAGATAGATAGATAGATAGATAGATAGATAGATAGATAGATAGATAGATAGATAGATAGATAGATAGATAGATAGATAGATAGATAGATAGATAGATAGATAGATAGATAGATAGATAGATAGATAGATAGATAGATAGATAGATAGATAGATAGATAGATAGATAGATAGATAGATAGATAGATAGATAGATAGATAGATAGAGATAGATAGATAGATAGATAGATAGATAGATAGATAGATAGATAGATAGATAGATAGATAGATAGATAGATAGATAGATAGATAGATAGATAGATAGATAGATAGATAGATAGATAGATAGATAGATAGATAGATAGATAGATAGATAGATAGATAGATAGATAGATAGATAGATAGATAGATAGATAGATAGATAGATAGATAGATAGATAGATAGATAGATAGATAGATAGATAGATAGATAGATAGATAGATAGATAGATAGATAGATAGATAGATAGATAGATAGATAGATAGATAGATAGATAGATAGATAGATAGATAGATAGATAGATAGATAGATAGATAGATAGATAGATAGATAGATAGATAGATAGATAGATAGATAGATAGATAGATAGATAGATAGATAGATAGAGATAGATAGATAGATAGATAGATAGATAGATAGATAGATAGATAGATAGATAGATAGATAGATAGATAGATAGATAGATAGATAGATAGATAGATAGATAGATAGATAGATAGATAGATAGATAGATAGATAGATAGATAGATAGATAGATAGATAGATAGATAGATAGATAGATAGATAGATAGATAGATAGATAGATAGATAGATAGATAGATAGATAGATAGATAGATAGATAGATAGATAGATAGATAGATAGAGATAGATAGATAGATAGATAGATAGATAGATAGATAGATAGATAGATAGATAGATAGATAGATAGATAGATAGATAGATAGATAGATAGATAGATAGATAGATAGATAGATAGATAGATAGATAGATAGATAGATAGATAGATAGATAGATAGATAGATAGATAGATAGATAGATAGATAGATAGATAGATAGATAGATAGATAGATAGATAGATAGATAGATAGATAGATAGATAGATAGATAGATAGATAGATAGATAGATAGATAGATAGATAGATAGATAGATAGATAGA